>NW_026575639.1:0-38466 GCF_028641065.1 Leucoraja erinaceus
ACCTCTTACTACGCCTATACAATCAAATCATTTTGCTTCCCGTAGAAGCTAACCATACCATTCCTTCTTCTACTGCCAGCTGCCACCGCATGCATCTTTCAAGACTGTGTTAATCATGGACATCCCAGGTTCGTGGAATCTCCCCATTTTCCTAATCGGCCAGCCTAGTCAGATAAAGTCCTTACCTTCAACAGTTTTGCCAAAAAGTGTTGTAGAACCTCAAAATTACCTCACCCATTATACGGCTCGGACACCTGCAATTGGCCCCATTCACCCCGATAATCCAAGTCATCCTTGCAGCCCTCAGCATCCCTAACAGTTAACGACTGGCCCCAGCTTCTTCCCTGTCACTCCCGAAATTCCTTGGAGATGTTGCATTCAATCCCGCGTTACAAATATTTAATATATATCTGAAATAGCTGTGGTCCCACAACGCAGCCCCTTGCCTAGCTACCCTAGGTCACCTGCCTGACATTGTGAAAATGACCCATGTACTCTCTCTTTGCTGCCCTCTATGCCCAGCGAGTTTCTGTATTCCACATCAATACGTACACCCAAGACCTATGTGCTCTAAGTTGGACTACTAATCTTTATGTACGGACCTTGTCGAAACCTTCTGGATCAAGTCAGATTATAACAACATCCACTGGTTCTCCTTATCCACTCCCAGCTCACATCCTCGAAAATACTTCTATACGATTCGTCCGACATGATTTAATTGTCATAAATCCATTGGACTTGCCCAATGCATTTCACCACTTCAAAGCGCGCTATCCCATCTTTAATAACTGACTCTAGCAGTTTCCCACTACCGACGTTTAGACCAATGGGCGTAACTTCCTCGGTTGTCTCTCTCCTTCCTTTTGAAAAGTGGCCGGTCTACTATAGCTACCCCCAGTCTCAGGAACTACTGCACGCAATCTAAGAGTTTGAAAAATTAGTACTAATGCACCATATTTTGGGCTACTTCCTTACTATTCTGGATGCAAGCCTATCTGGACACTTGGGGATTTATGCGGCCTTACCACTCAATTTACCTAACACCAATTCCCGGCTAACCTGGAGTTTACACCATATTCCTCAATCTCATTGACACATCGGTACCCATCTATTTTCCGGCAGAGTATTTATTCTACTTAGTGAAGACAGAACCAAAGAGCTTATTAAATTAGTCTGCCATGTCGTGTTCCCCCATGATATTTGCACCTGTTTCGCTGCACGGGACCTACATTGTTATAACTAATCTTTATCTTGAAATATCTATAAAAACTTTTGCAGTCTAGCTTGGTTTTTATGTTCCCTGCCAGCTTTTCTTCCATAATTCATTTGACCCCTTCCAATTTAAAGGCCCTTTTGTCCTCCCCTGGGGACTCTGACATTTCTCCCAGTCCTCTGGTACCCACCCGTGCTTTTTATGGCTAATTGTAGGCATTTCATTTTTGTTTTGTATACTATCCCTTGATTCCCTTGTACCACGGATGCCCCCCACGACCTTCCTTGGTTTATTATTTTCCAAACTGGGAGAGCAATTTGTAATTTTATCCATGCAGTTTTACATGATCCATTGCATATCAACTGTCAACCCTCTTAGAATCAATTGCCAGTTCTATCTTGGACAATAGCTTCTACCCTCAAAGTTGCCTTCTAAGTTACAGGAACCCTGTTTTGAAAATTAACAATGTCAGCTACATACTTAATGAAGAACTCAACCCACTACTGCTTCCTGCTATCGCCCAGCACGCCTTTGGAAATGGACGCAAACCGGAGTATAACAACCCCTGAAAGTCCGCCTCTCTTGACTAGCCTTTTTACGAGCTATCCACACCTTGTCCAGCTGCTAGAGCAGAAGAATTAATCTCTTCTTTCCCGTACATCCATTTGTGCGACCACTGCCTACCACTTCCGGTGTTAACATTCGCCTGAAGGATTTGGCACTCTATCAGTGACATCATGGACACCTCCTGGCCTTTCCAGTGTAAGGACATCCCTCAACAAAATCCTATGTAATCCAGTCTCATGGCCGCAGAAACAACTGTCGACCTCTCTTACCAATGGTCTCCCGCTGTACTTATAACTGGCGTTGCTTCCTGATGTCCCGGCCTTCTTTTGGTTTCTGGTCCATCAAACACGCCCTAGCATTGCTTCGCAAGCCAGTCCGGCACCGCCAGTGTAATTAAGTCTTCGGGATCCGACAGCTTCAAGTGGTGTGTGATAATGTCCACAAGAGGTACAAACAACACGACGGCTGACCGTTTCAATCATGCTCCTCCCTTTCCTCGCCACTGTCAACCCCTCTGCTCCTCCTCGTCAGTCACCTTAAGTGTAACAATCTCCTTCCGTAGGACTTGTCGAGGCAACGACTCGTGTTTCTCCGCGGAATAACCCGAGGTCATACCAACTTGCTTTCCCTAGTTTCCCCAAACACGGCCCTTCAGGAAGCCAGACTACGATGCGAGTGCCACATCTTCCCTCACCCACATTTTGTCCAGCGCAGAGGCACCAGACGTCATGTCCTTGACACCACACATACTGCAGCATGCCACTGAATCAGCTGCCCTGCCTACTCATCCTCCATGCTTTGCTCCTCCCTTTCAGCATTTTGTGTAGCTACTCGCCTCAGCCTCCCTCGCCACAAAGGACTATGAGCCAAAGACTTTACACTGATTCCAAGTGGCACTCTCCTCACAAGGCCGCGCCCGGACTGATCCCTACAGAGCGTCTTGCTGGTATTGATGATAAATTGCCTTAATTACACAATTTACAAAACCAAATCCTAAGTTTTCAAACTGTTTCCCCCTTTGACTCACTGTGCTTAACTCTCCCCCATTGGGTAGAGCATAATCAGTGTTTTTCTATGCTTTGCTTGGTTGCGGTGCTTCCCAAATAACAGGAGCTCTGGTCAGATAGTTTAAGGTTTACTGGCAGGTGGGCTTATAGTCGGTTTTAAACAGCAATATCCTTAAACATCGACACTATAGAAAGTTCCTTGCAACCTGTAATTGTTGGGATAAATTAGTGGGAAGCGAGAGTGTTTCTGTAACCAATACGCAATAATTGCCATGTTTGTAATTTTCGGTCCTTAACGAAACCTGCGTGCATCAATTGTTAATGTGCACGATTAAGCGTTATATGGGTACAATGGTCCAGGATTTATGACACAGTGTTGCTATATTTGAATAACTCCAACAAACAGCTTTTGTTGGAAGTGGAAAGAAATAATAGAAAAATTGCAGTCATTTGCAACGGGTCTTGTAAAAGCGAGTTGAGCTAGTATTATATATTGGTGCTGATGGCATTGTGGTATATATCATGTCTTGATTGGGGGAATATTGTTTACTTTGTGATCCCTTTATTTGAAGCAGAAATAAGATGTGAAGTGCATTCATTGAATTCAGAATTCGAACTACGCACTTCGTTACGAGCACATATCGCAAGTGGGCATGCAAGCCCGTCTTAAATGACAACCTAATAATGTCATTGCGGCAACCTAAAAAAAGTTGGCAACAGGGAAAAAAGTAAGCAACAGTGAAAAAGTATAGTAAGTAGAGGTCCAACCTTAACAACATGTAATGCTAGGTGTACCTCTAATGCATCCGGAATGCAGAGTATAAGAGACCTCATCTGCACCCAGTCTTTCAGCATATGACAGTCTTCATCCGGGAATTACCTTTGGAAAACTTTTATTGCCTTTATCAACATGAGGACCAAAGTCTAACTCATATAATGGGGAGAACAATGTACAGCACGGGGAAACAGGCCATCTCACTAGGCCCCGTACAAGTCCAGGTTGTCCGAACAACTTTTTTCCCTTAGGCACAAACCTGCTGCACCAAGGCCAACTGCCCAGTCGCATTCCACTTACTGCTGTACAGGCTTACCGCGGATACAAATTTATTTTAAATGTTACCAAGGAACATGCCTCACGACTTCCACTGGAAGCTTCCCATTCCACACCGCTACCACTCTCTGAGCTAAAGAAGTTACCCCTCATATACCAATAAACTTCTGTCCCTGAAGGGCTGAACCACAGTGGGCCTCTGGTTTGAATCTTCATATTCTTCAAAGGAAAAGCTTGTCCACGCTCAACTCTAGTCGATCCCTCTCATCATTTTAAAGACTCTCTATCAAGTCCCCCCTTAACCTTTGTGTCGTCTTCCAAAAATCAACATGCGTTATCGGAATTATCCTTGAGAAGAAAGAGAGCATGGGAGCTTAATAATTGCAAGGAATCACAGCAAGAGCCAAGAAGACCCTCCACAGTGAGGACAGAATAATTCTCTCGAAATAAGAAAAACTCCAAACATCTGTCGACGTTGCCAGAAAATCAGAGTCAAATGTGGATTTGTCAATCGACACGCACTTACGCAGACGACCGTACCCTGAACCCTTTGCCAAATACAGAGTTGCAACTATTATCAATGCGGCAAAACGACGGAATAGCTGCACCCCTAGTATTTGGCCAGGTACAGTTTGCCAAGAAGGAATTAAAAGAGGCAACCACAGTTCTGGGGGAAGGCAAGGTCTGGTGGACAGATGAGCGAAGATAACCAATAACTCGTTGATGGCAAGACCAAGCTATGAAGGAGAGAAAGGAACTGCCAAAATCCAAAAGTATTAGCTTAAATCATCTGCGAAACAACGGGTGTGGGGAGTGTATGGTCATGGCAGGTATGGCGCTGAAAGTCTGGCTCACATATGGTTCAATTGATTAGCTACCCTCTAATGCTGATAGTGGCAGCACTCCTGAATCTGCTCAGTTCCCATTAGAAATGCTCAAAATGCTTGGCTTGGCGGTTCATGCTTCAGGCAAGACAATGAGTACAATAGGTGCAGTAGGCCATTCGGCCCTCTCCAGACAGCAGCCGCCATTCAATGTGGCTCCGGTGGATCGTCCCCCCCCCAATCATGTACCGGTTCTTACCTTCTCACCCATATCCACAGTCAACCTCTGCTTAAACTAGTTAAAAGCCCCTCATACCTGAAGGCTCTCTCTGAAATGATCCATGAGAACGTAGCAGGGGTACCGCCCTGAGCTGAGGCCATGGTGAAATTCTACAGACTCACAACTGGTGCAGAAAAAATTTCTCATCACCTCAATTGGCTTACCCCGTATTCAGTGGGCACTTATGTGGCCCTGGCTTCTGGACCTGCCCCAACATCAGGAAATGTTTCCTGCCTCTAGTGTGTCCAACACCGGTTTTAATAGGCATAATCTATATGTTTCCATAAGATTACCCTCTACTCCTTCTAAACTCCAGAGTGAGAAACGCCCAGCCGCTCCATTCTCCTAGCATATGACAGTCTGCGCCATCTGGGAATTAACCTGTAAACCTTAGATGCACTTCGTGTTTTCAATAGCAAGAATGTCCTTCCCCAAATTAGGGGCACCAAAACTGCACAAATACTCAGTGTGGGCTCAATAGGCCGTCAAACTGCAGAAGGACCTCTTTGCTAACTATATCTCATAGAAGATAGATGATAAGACACTTTATTGTCATTTCCGGAAATTTCAGTATGGACACAATTAGGTTGACCTGCAGTGATACACAGAATAATCCTAACAAAACATCAATAAACACAAAATGAAACGGTCCACCACAGTGAGTCACCAAGCACATCTCACTGTGCCTGGAGGAACGTCTTAGTCTCAGTTTATTCTTCCTTGTTCTCCTGCTGAGTGTAGGCGATCGATCCAGGCCGGAACGATGCCACTCTCCAGTCCAGCGGTTACCTCCGCCCATGAGTGATGTCTAGCGGCCGAACAGCCGTGAACGCAGTCTCCGTATCCTTGAGACGGAACGAAACAGCCTCATTCTACGGCTAGGCACGTTGGAGTTCCATGGTTCCTACGTCACCTTCCGCCCAGTCGGAATTCACGCACGCGCTCCGCCCACCAAGGCTCACAGCCACAGCTCCGAAGGTCCGCAGTCTACGGTCTCCAGGGAGCCCACCGCCCGCATGCTCCAAGGTCCCGCAGGTCCGACCGCTCCCGGTGCGCAGTCCCCGCTCATTTGAGTGCCAGTCAGCCCCATTATCGGGGATCGTCTGCCTGCATGACCTCCTTATGCAGCGAAGAAATTTTACGCTCCGGAGAATGCCGGCGGACAGATCAGGCAGCCGCCCCAGCTCCGGCTCCGAGCCCCGCCGCATCAGCTCCAGGCCGCGCACGAACGCCAGACCGCCATCAACATAGAAAATCGGCACTGGACCGCTGCCTCGTGCCCCGAAGACGGACTCTCTTACATCACCTGGTAAGTCCGCGGCGTGCTATGCCTCGGAGAGCCTTAGGGCAGGGTCGCGGTTGGAGGCCGCAGCTCAGCCATTAGCCTCAGCGATGGAGAGGAAGAGAAGGGGGATACGACACGAAAAAGTCTTCGATTTGCCCGCAAAGGAAGATGTTCACGAGACACTACAGATCATTACACCCTTAACACATTGCTCTCGTACAAACCTAAACACGGGGACTCAAAACAAGACAAAAAAAAAGGCCAACAGGAAAAAAGTTAAGACGACGGACTGCAGGCGGACGCCAGTCTGTTAACAGCAGCGCCAACTCCACTTGTTTAAAAGGCCAACATGCCATTCGCTGTCTTCACTGCAGTCTTGCCGTGCAGCTTACTTAATTGACTGAGAAACAGCGCGACTCGCTAAGCTCCCGTGCGGCCTTCCGCCTTTTCCCCAAATTGACACCATTCTAGATAGAATCGATTCCCGGTGTTTCACTACCAAAGTGGATAACGAGCACAATATCCACATTATAACGCATCCTGCCACCCACCCAACCTGTCAAGTCACCAATTGTATCTCATAGCATAATACTCTCAGTCCACACTGCCACCAAGCTTTGTGCCATTGCACAATAGATAATGTACTTTGAAGGTCCCCTTCATCTAAATGATCCCAAACCATGCGGCAGCCAGCACACAAAAGGCGTTTTCCCGCCGCTAAAAATGGCATTCTTGAGTGGGCCATCACAATTACTCAGAGACGGAACCAAATTGGAGAATGTATTTTATAGCATGAGAACCAACGCTGAAGGGGGACTCAGATCCTCTTCTCCACAAGCATAAGCTAAAGATGGCGGCCAAGGCTACCTAGGAATGTGCAAAAAGCGTACCAGCAGTGAAGAAACCACTAATTTAAGCATGTTGATGCCGGATGAACTCGCAGCTTCAAGCAGTCATACTGCAGCAAATGATCAGGCAACAAAGCACCTAAATATGACTACTTAAATTCCTGGTCATTGCTTGTGATCACAAGGCATATGGTCACCGAAAATGGGGGGGGGGGTGGAGGACCGATCTAGCAATGTATAAACACTTGCGTAATTCTCTACACTGGCGCGGCGAAACCAAAATGTATAAAAATGCGGGCTTTATTAAAAAACTGACAAGTCTGTACTGTAGACCCGTGTGATATTTTTTTTCTAGTACAGATCCGCAAAAAAAAGTATGATGGGTCTTTGTCGGCTAAACATTAGGTTGCGGGCACTGTCTGGACAATTGTTTCTTAATAATTTTATTAAAAATAAAGACGCATTAATAGGCAAAATTCCGCAGGCCTCAGTGACATACCGTCGTCACAAGTGCCCTCTCAATGCTTAAAATGAATTTGCAATACAAAAATGTATCAAAAAAATTAAAGAATTTAAATGTAGATTTTCTTTCTGAAATTCTGCGTTTAATCATGTTTAAAAGATTGTTGCTGAATGCATACAGATTAGCAAGATGGACATCATATGTCTACAGGAACATCAGCATCCGTGCCAAGTTCCTTCTATCACGAAAAGAAACATCAGATTCTGCAAATGCTTAACATTTTGGGTAATGCCCCCTTAAAAAGAAATCTCAAGGTCACACAGGGCTTATTATTTTATTAAGTTGCTAAAACGATTATAACGGCCTCCCTATTTGTTGTACTCTAGTCAAAAGCATTTCATAGCAATTGGCAATCAAAACCAAGAAAAATACAAACAGAATAACAGTATATGCCTTTCTATTTTGACAATATACAACATATTAATGCTTCTTAGATAGACTTCTACATGTAAAAAAAGTTATATTTTTACTCGAGACATCTTTACCCACACCGAATGTAATGAAACGGCAAAGGAGCTGAGTCATGATCACCATGCAGATTGCTTCTTCAGTGGCCACTGTCCTGACTTTAACCCTGGCGAAGCAGCCAAGTTTTAGCATGCGGTAAGCACAATCAAACACAGCCCCGTACAGCATGTTGACGCACTCTCGGCACGGGCCACCGCCCAAAGTGATCAGGAAGTTGCAAACCCCACACCAGACCAAAAACACAACGACACCAACGTTGTTACCATCACCAAACGGTAAGCAAAGAGGAAAACAGCCATCGATTAAAGATAAACGGAACATTAAACTTAAAGGAGTCGTTTGATAGACCTAAAAACAATTAAACAATTTGGGTTTCTGCCTGTACAGCCTAAAAATAGTATCAGGAACAACGATTATGAACTTCTTTGCACTTTATGTAACTGGAATGCCACCCTTTGAAGAAGTGAAAAGATTAGCATTACCAACACAGGAGAGTATGAAAATGGTTATGGTTAAAGACTGGAATTACACCAATAGGACTAACTAATGGAGTTTGGGGGAAGGGAATTCTAGTATAGTATTACTAACTTACTAAATAATCATAATAGATTTAAAATAACTACACAATATAGTTAATTTGAAACAAATAAATTTAGGATGTATGATTGTATGCTATGAGACGTTAGGCATGGTTTACTATACATACTAAACTAATGAAAAATGCGTATCATAATATTAAAATTCATAAGCCGGTGGGAAGGAGGGAGGAGATTAATCAGTTGGAAAAGTCCAAGAGGTTTGTTTGGCCTAGTGGAATTTTGTACTTTTAATATACAGAGCATGGAAATAAATTTTAGCTAAAGAACTTTCGCAAAGAGATTAAAATATATAATAAATTGATAAATCCGGACCAAACATGGGTTTATACACCTAACAGCTAATCATCAAATAATTTGAGGATGCCTTTTTAATATAATGTATTCACATAAAACGGAAGCAAGGAAGATTTAATCACAGTGTTTTCTTTGGATGCAGAGAAAGAAAGCATTTGATCAGGTACTGATAGTGACAGGTATTTGTACAAAGTACCTCTAAAAAATTCCTAGATTCTGGGAGATAATTTTGTAGAATGGGTAGATGGGGTTAAAATTACCGCGGTATCGAGATAAAACCCGAGGTATGCGACGCAGGAGAAAGTATTGCGTCACCCTTACATAACTATTGTTATCTCCAAAAAATTCCGGAACGTCCCTGTCGAGGCGGCATAATACGGCAGGGAATGTGTAGTATCACCCTGACTATTTGCACTTTAATGATAGAGCCCTCATTGGCTGAAACAGAGTTAAGAATTGCATGCCAAATTTATGACCATTCAGGGACCTTATAACATACTATGATGACTCAAATAATAACAAAATTTTACGCTATAACGCCAGCATGATGATAACTGTCTCCTGTACAATACATGACACCAGTGGTCCTCGGCACAAACGAGACTTATCTCCAACCCTTATCGTATTAACGGTTGAATAGAGGAATTCTGAAGCTCTGTTTTTCGAGGATACACAGTAAATATGAATTGGAATAAAAAGCGAAATTTTATGGTCATAAAGCCCGCCCAAGAATCAGCGGGACAGATCACTCTATTCACCATTTCCATTTAAAATTGCCAGAAATCCCGAAAAACGTTCTAAGCGTTCTGTGGGTATTCAAATTACCAGAAGATAATAAATCATTATTGACATGCTAATTTTATTGCCACTATTAAATATAAATATGAACGCCTTAGTTAAAGTCTGGGAAACGCTTCCGTGTCATAATTGGCAGAATAAATTGCTATGATAAAATGCTAATTTGACCACAAAATAATATATTTATTTCAAGCCAATATATATACACCTAAACATTAAAAAAAACAATTAGATTCTAATATTACCAAACTTTATTGGGGACTATAAAGTACATAGAATTTAAATAAATCATTTGTGTAATCCCAAAGATGGGTCGGGGGACTTGCACGTCCCATTGTGTGTATACCCCTATGGGACGACGCATAATAATAAGATTATAATTTAAGGGGTTGGACCCGTTCTTTTCAACAGACGGAACATGGATTAAAATGACAAAGAGGATGGTACCGTCGCGCATATAGGAGCCGATCGCCTCTTCTCCCTGAATAAAATTGCATAATACATTATATAAGGAAGAATCCAATTAGGACATAATACCATACGAATTTGGAAAACAAATACAATTAACTTTAAAATAAGAAACTATCAAGTGTGTCTAACACACAAAGAGTTAGTGAACAATTCCGGGATTTAAACCATCTCTCAATGTGGATTAAAAAACATGTTACAAGACAATGGGAAAATTGGTTGTAGGAAAAACAAATATATAGGCGACATGTATGGTATCGAATATAACATAGTGGGGAAAAACTGTTATCATCCATATCAACACAATGTAAGCAACTTAAAATTTAAAACTGAAGAACAAACCAAATAATTTAAATATCTACAGATATGTGACTTTGTGTGAAGAAAATATACACACAGAATTCATAAAAGTATAAGTTTAAGATCCACATTAGAAGCACAGCAATGACTATTAAAGGCGGATTCACAAAAATTACATATCATATGTATATAATAGTATTTTCAATAGAGAAAGTACCCCATCACACAGAGGCCATTAGAAGAAAGACTGGGGGAAAAAGAACTAACTATAAAAATTTCGAAAAAGAAACATGGGAAAAGTATGTGATATTATATACAATAAAAGGTTCGATTACATGCTTAGCACAATTTTATTAATTCAATTAAAACTGCTACATAGATTATATTATTCAAAAAAAAGCGAGGTTGAATAAAATTGCTACCAAAAGAATCTCTCCCATATGTGACAAAGGTCTTCTCAAAATGCAATTATTACACATCTTTTGTTTCTTGCACAAAACTTATAACCTGTGTGTGTGATATTTTGATATATTCACAACTGCTATTTAAGATAAAAAAGGGAACTAATTACCTGAAAGTAGATTATATTTGGAGTATGGGAGAACAGGAACACATTAAACATATCCCAAAACTAATTTTAATTATGGGTTAATAACAGCAAAAAAACAATCCTTAAAGTGGGAAAGAGCTACGATCCAACACTTAAAAGTGGTAATAGTAATATGTTGGACACCAGAGGAGAATAAGAAGGGAAGAGACAAGACTTAAGACTTTTGCCTTCCATCCAGGAGAGTGATGCAATCTAACTTTGGTGGATTGTAATTGTGGTTTTTTGTGTGTTTTTGCAAGGCAACAAAAATTTTGTTCAGGACCGCAAGGTCTGAATGACAATAGAGGGCTACTTACAGCCCACCTGGGAGTTCTCTTGTGGGAAGAAATGAGCTCCTCTAAGATAACAAGACCAATTCTTAAACGAGTTGGTTCTCAATTTATTGATTTCTTGGATTAAGTGGTGCAACTAGTATCGTAAAATTAAAGTTTCAGGTATGGGTGAAAGATGATAAACAATATGAAAACGCATATCTTGCGTTATTGATAATCTCCATCCGCTCCTATTCTCGCTATCCTCTCTATTTTTCCTCACTATCGATTATCCTTTTTTTATCAACACACACTACTTTCCCTTATTCATTACTATCTCCGTTTTTTCTTACTTCGTCCTCTTGAAAAAAAAAAGAAGTTGTACAGATAATTGTATCTGTTAAAATATATTAGGCACCGGTTAAAAAAGTGTACTTTGTAATGTATAATCGAATAAAATATTTTTAAAAATAATAAATTAATGATTCTCTCTCTCTCGTAACTTCCCTACGTCTACTATCTCTAATCGGTCTCGACGATGTTGGCGGGGTGGGGGGGGCGGGTGGGGGGCGGGCGGGAGGTGTCTGCGAGGTCCATGGAAGCCGGAGGAAAGCAAGAGTCTCCCCGCCCTGGGTTTGCAGCCGGGGCAGAGGCGGGGGGGGGGCAGGGAACGGTTTGGCTCAGAAGTAGTTCCAGGAGGGGGGAGGAGATCCACTGGACGGCGATGGCTGTAGACCGAGGAGGGGGAAAAGGAAAAGGAAAATTACACATGGAGCTGTCAGTCCCTGAGGGGGAAAAAGAAAAAAGATTGTTGGCCGCCAGTCTAGTAAAGAGGGAGGGGCTAGGGCAAGTTGGGGTGCTGTTTTATCTCGTAGCAAGAATCCACTACCACAGAACCTGTTAAATAAAAAACCCTCTGCCCCGGAACGTTTTAATGTTAAGCGCTTGTGCGGGCGGATACAAATATCATGGGAGGGCCGGATGTGGCCAGCAGGCATAGCGATACATTGCAATTGCGTTATGTGTAAGATAGTGTAAAGGGCCTGTCCCACGATTCATGAGCTGCATTGCGCAAGCGCGGACCAAACTGGAAGCGTGGGCGAGTGGAGGGTTCACCAAAAGTGACCCTACGAATTGACATGAAGATCGTTGAGCGTAATCCAAGGAAGGTACGTACGGCATCGAGGCGGTGCGATGACCTCAAAGCGGGCGCTACTGGCGGAATTTTTGAGACCGTTGTCAAATTTTCGGAACGCGCGCCGGTGTCGGGACAACCACACAACTCATCGGCTCGGCATCGAAGTGGGTCGGCGCCCGTGAGGCAGCTAGGCTCAAGCACCCAGGTTAGGTCGAAATTGTCATATGGATGGTGGGAAAAGGCCCTTCAGTGGGCGGGGATCGTGGCCGGAACGGACTCGGGGGGACGAAGGGCCGTTTCCACACTGGATCTCTAAACTAAACTTTGGTCACATCTTCAAAACTACGAACGTCGCGTGGACAAATTCAGCTTTATGATTTTATTCTCGTGCTATGTTTCAGATCATTGAATTTTGTTGAGTGTCCACTTCCAGTTTAGTGAGGAGTGAGTTTAGTTCAGACGGACCAAAGAGAATGCCCCCCTGACAAACTTCTCGAACAAGCTTCAATTAATAGCCAGAGGGAACCCTTCCATTACAAGCTCAACCTAGAAAGGAGGTGTTGGGATCAGTTTCGAGCAGCTTCATCAACGGGATGATCAACTACATCTTGGGCGTGGAGTGGCGGGACAACATCAGATACAAGTTAATACAGGAAGAGACGGGAAAATCCCAGGCTGAGAGCCAGACTTCCTCCATCACTGCCTACCATCTCCACCACCAGGTAGGGTTTAACATCGACTGCTCTCTGACTATCATCGACACGCCAGGATTTGGGGACACCAGGGGCATCAGCCAGGATCAACAGATCATTGACCAAATCCGCACGTTCTTCACTTCCCCACAGGGCATTGATCAGATCGACGCGGTCTGTTTCGTCGTCCAAGCCTCTCTGGCTCGCCTGACCCCGACACAGAAATATGTCTTCGATTCCATCCTTTCCATTTTTGGCAAAGATATCGCGGAGAACATTCAGATAATGGTGACATTCGCGGACGGGCAGCGCCCCCCAGTTCTGGAGGCACTGAAAGCCGACAAGGTACCCTGCCCCAAAGACAAAAACGGATTGTCAGTTCACTTCAAGTTTAACAATTC
This sequence comes from Leucoraja erinaceus, assembly GCF_028641065.1. NCBI lineage: Eukaryota > Metazoa > Chordata > Chondrichthyes > Rajiformes > Rajidae > Leucoraja > Leucoraja erinaceus. Next base: position 13,618 of record NW_026575639.1, read on the forward strand.
TGCCATTTTTGCCCAGCGTCCGACCTCTGGTGACGAGGGGAGATCTGACGACAGTGGGGAAGAGGATGATGACTTTGACCAGATGTTGTGGAAGATGGGGTCAAACAGTATGAAGAAGTTCTTCGCAGCTCTGAGCATGATGCAGGCGAGGAGCCTGCTCCTGACCAGAGAGGTTCTGAAGGAACGTAGCCAGCTGGAGTCTGTAGTGGCCGGGTTGCAGCCTCTGATCCAAGCAGGGCTGACCAAATTAGAGGAGCTCAAGAAAACCCAACAAGTTCTGAACCAAAATCAGTCCAAACTGGAGGAAAATAAATACTTTGAGCACGAGGTCGATGTGACTGTTAAAGAAAAGAGGAAACTTGGCAGCGATGATTCATTAGTAAACAACTGTACGGTTTGTGAATACAGTTGTCACGACCCCTGTATGTATGCAGGTTATATTTTGAAATACTGGTGTTCATCAATGGACTGGCGGGGAAATTGTGTAGTCTGTCCGGGGAAGTGTGCCTCACAAAATCACGTGAGGGAAAAGTACAGGTATGTCTGTGTAACAAAAAAGGAGAAAAAGACGTACATTAAACTGAAGGAAAAGTATGAGAAGGCATACGGTGAGAAGATGAGTCTGCAGAAGATTATGGAGAAACTTGAGCAGGAGTTTGCTGAGGTGGGGAACACAGTTCTGGAGCTGATTCAAGAATTATCCCAGGGCATTAGACGACTTGAAGAAATAGCCCTGAGACCAAACCCGTTGTCCACCCCGGCTTACATTGACCTCCTGATTCAGGCTGAGAAAAAGGAGGGGAAGCCCGGCTTCATTGAGCGAATTCAGGCACTGACCGCTTTGAAGAAGAAGGCAGAGGTCAGAGAACAAATCGCGAACAACGAGAAGCTGTTACCAGAGTGTTCGAAGGCAGGTGCGGCGGGAGGGAAAAGTACTGGCGAAATGTTAAAGAAAAAATTTTCAAACGTGATGAACTGGTTCTCTTCCAATTAGTAACTGCGAAACATTCCAGCTGTTTTCCAGTGTGTCTCATTCAACCGATACACAAATCCTCATTCTAATTCCTCGTCCTTCCCCTCCCCCATCTGCCCATTGCCTTTCACACCGAACCTTCCTTCCTCGAAGCTGCCTCCTTCTCAACATATTCCCATAGGCCCCTTATCCCAGGAAGGCTTTGCTGGCAATAGAGAGGGTCCAGAGGAGGTTTACTAGAATGATCCCAGGAATGAGTGGGTTAACATATGATGAGCATTTGACGGCACTGGGCCTGTACTCACTGGAGTTTAGAAGGATGAAGAGGGACCTTATAGGAACTTACCAAAGCGTGAAAGGCCTGGATGTGGAGAGGATGTTGCCACTAGTGGGAGAGTCTAGGACCAGCGGTCACAGCCTCAGAATTAAAGGACTTTTTTTAAGAAGATGAGGAGGAATTTCTTTCATCAGAGGGTGGAATTCATTGCCACAGACAGTTGTGGAGACCAAGTCGATGGATATTTTAAAGGCAGAGATAGATAGATTCTTTGATTAGTACGGGTGTCGGGTTATGGGGAGAAGGCACGAGAATAGGGTTTGGGAGGGAGAGGTAGGTCAGCCATGATTGAATGGTGGAGTAGAAATCTACGTTTTAAAAATGTCCATTGACTTGGCAATGAATTCCACAGATTCACCAGCCATCCAACATTCATCCTTGTCTCTTTTCTAAAGGAACGTCCTTTTATTCTGAGGTTCTGGCCTCTGATCCTAGACTTTCCCACTAGTGGAAACATCCTCTCCACATCCACTCAATCCAGGCCTTTCACTGATTCGGTAAGTTCCAATGAAATCTCCCCGCATCCTGCTAAATTCCAGCGAGTACAGGCCCAGTGCCATCAAACGCTCATCATAGGTTAACCCACTCATTCCTGGGATCATTCTCGTAAACCACCTCTGGGCCCTCTCCAGCACCAGCACATTCCTCTTCAGGCATGAGTGTTAGGTATGACTCTATCTGCTAAGGCGATAATTGCTCGCAATTATCCAAATGTGGTTTCACCAGCACCATATAAAGCCTCATCATTACATCCCTGTTTTTGTATTCTAGTCCTCTAGAAACAAATGCTTCTCCAAACAAAGCTCTTCCCTCTGTGCAAGTGTACAGCAGTCCTGTGTATCAGCTTTATTCCCCATACCTTCTCTACGATTGACTTTAGGTTCAGAGGCCTGGAATTACCTGGTTTATCCCCGCTGCCCTTCTTGAATAAAGGGACCACATTTGCTGTCCTCCTGATTTCTTGCACTTCAGTCGTCAAAGTGAACAATAAGAATCTCTGCCAGACTCAAAGCAATCTCCTCCCATGGTAGTCTGGGCTACATCCATCGTAAATCTCCTCCAAGATATATAATATTTCCTTTTTAATGGTAACATGTTCTAAGGTTCAAGAAATGCAATTTCCTTCCCTTCAGTAAATACAGAGCAGAGGTCAGAGTGAGGCCCAGCGCAAATTGGCAGAACAGTACCTCATATTTCACTTGGGCAGCTTATAACAGCGGTATGAATTTTGACTTCTCTAATTTCAAGTAATCCTTGATTACCCTCTCTTTCCATCCCTCCCTCTTCCCAGTTCTCCCACCAGTCTGACCGACCCCGTATCTGTTTGTTTTGTTGGCACCATCTCCTAGCTAACAATGATCTATTCAGTCTGAAGAAACATCACCCATTCCTCGTCTCGAGAGATGCTGCCTGACCTGCTGAGTTACTCCAGCTTTTTGTGTCTATCTTCGGTGTAAACCCGCATCTACAGTTCCTTTCTATACAGTGTAGAGGTACTGATTTCAGACTTCACCTAAACCTGTGGTACCACATAGAGATGGTTCCCGAATGGGTCCTATCCTTTTACTGGTTACACATAAAATGCTTTGGACCAGTATTTCATATTGTCTGCTAGTGATACTTTTATGTCCCTCTTTGCACTTATAATCAATTTTTAATTACCGCTCTATACCTCTAACACCAGAAGTATTCACACTGGGTGGTACAGTGCCACAGCGGTAGAGTTGCTGCCTCACAGCGCTAGAGACTAGGGTTCGATCCTGACTACGGGTGCTGTCTGTGCGGAGTTTGCACGTTCTCCTCGTGACCTGCAAGGGATTTCTCCAGGGTCTCCGGATTCCTCCCACACTCCAAAGACATACAGGTTTGAAGGTTAATTGGCTGCTATCAATGTAAATTGTCCCTCGTGTGCGTAAGATAGCGTTAGTGTGCGGGTATCGCTGGTCGGCGCGGTCTCAGTGGGCCGAAGGGCCTGTTTCCCTGCTGTATCTCTAAACTAAAACTAAACTACATCTTGTGGTTTTACATAGAGATTGGTCCCCAATGGGTCTTATCCCTTTACTGGATCAACATAAAATACTTTGGACCTGTTCTTAATCTTGTCTGCCAGTATTACTTTGTATTGCTCTACTTCTAATACAATTTTATCCCCTTTTACTTCTAAATACTTCCCCCTTGTAATTCAATTCTAAATAACTTTTCTCTACCAAAACCAATAGGTAGCAATGTTACAAAATTTTGAGATTTAAAAAATCAAGTCTGCAATTTATCCCATCAGATAAAGCATAAAAAGAAGTTTAATTTGACACCTAATTCACTTTCATATCTCAAGTATTTAAAAAGTTATGGCCATTTTCATACTCGGAAATTAGCATCTTGTTCCCTATTGATTTTCTATGGACATAACAAAAAAGCTGTGATCGTGGACAGTCAAAAGCCCATAACTTTCTTAAAAAATAAGAGAACTGAATGAAATTTCCAGTTATCATAGATTGAACCATTCTGAAACAAATATAAAATAATCTTACTTGGATGACCTGAAATTAAAGCATATAATTAGTTAGTTACCCAATTGTAGCTAATTTCAAACTTCAATTACTAGATCTAAACATCTATCCTTTTCTTAATAAATGATTAACATTTTTAAATAGCCCAAGTGTCCAAATAATATTCACAAATAATTCACAATAAAACATGATTTTTAAAATCTGATTTACATTAATTTATAAGCCAAATGGAAGGAATTTAGTGTTCAATTGCTGTAAATAAATGCCCATTTAAATCAGCTTTCAAGTCTGATCCTGTGGAACGAGCTGGTTTAGAACGTTCACATTGCGGTGGATTTGTGCCCCCAAATGCCGAGAAAAATACTGCGGGATATAATGGGCCCAAAATATTAAACTTTGTATAAAGGGATCTTAAGAAGCCCTTTTTAATGTAAAAATAAACAACTTACCTTCTGTTGTCTGCTGTATGAGACCCTGCCGGTAGCCAGTGGTTGCAGGTTTAGAGGTTAATTTTTAAACTACTATACCAATTATATAAAGCCTTTTATAACTAATAATAGCTGAAGCGACGGGGTCTTCCTGCGATTTTTCATTAATAATTAACTAGGCTGAACATCCTCGATTGGAACAGCCTAGAGAAAATTGCGTTTTAAACCCGCCCCCTCTAAACGGCGCCAAAACGCGCACACCCGCAGCGACAGATTTTCAGCTACTCTTCAGGTAGGCTTTGCAACATACCTACAATAGGATAAATGGCAGACATCGGTAGTGTGAGAACAATTATATCTCACCTGAACCAGACATTATTCTTTCTGAAGCCACAAAGATTCCACCAAGTAGCGCCTTTCCTTCTTTGTGTTTTAATTGTATGTGTTAAATGTATGTTTTTAGTGTTCTTTAGTTTGTTTCATGGGGGGGGGGGACTTTTTCTAGTCTCTTACCTCGACGGGGATACGATTATGTTCCATATCGTATCTCCGTTCACATACTAACACCGAGGAGTTGGCGGCCTTTGCTGGAGACCAAATTTGAGTGCTCCTACTGTGGTCGCCTACGGGGCTTTCACATCGCAGAGCCCGCGTTCCCTTTGCCATCCAACCGTGGGTGTTTGCAGACTTAACATAACGGAGCTCGCGGTCTCTGGTCAGAGACTGACCTGCGGGAACTCAACGCTGCAGGACGTTCGACCGCCCCAACACAAGGGCTTCGACCGCCGGCTACAGGAGTTTCGATCGTCCCGATTTGCGGATGGTTTTCAACTCCCCACACGAGGGAGATGATAAGAGAGAAGAAGATGGACTTAGCTTTGGCTTCCAACACAGTGAGGAAAGGTGTTGCATAATTCAAAGGGGTCCAGGCAGCATCTCGGCAGTCATGGATAGGGCAACTCGTTTCAAATTGGGACCATTCTGCAGACTAATGTAGGGGAACGATACATACTAGGAACTAAAGTTGGGGGGGGGGGGAATCACTTGACAGGTCTTTGGCACTGTCCATCTCTACAGATGTCCTCCGCCTATTTTGAAACGTACCGTCCACATTCTACAGAAATGTGCTTGACCCGCCTGAGTAATCCTCGTACTTTGTATTCTGCTATCCTTTCAGAAGTAATCTGTAACTTTCGCAACAGACTATGTTTAGATGATCCATAATGCTTCCGATGTAAAAAATGGATGCCTGGTTGACAGTATTGTGCTTCATATATTGCTTATTTTCAATTGAAACTGTTTTTTGTAATTAACACATCATAGAGCACGTAAATTAAGTAACGCTGTGTGACGTGTAAACCCTTTGAACGCTTGTGCGGAGATGCAGGTTCGTGTTCTGGGAGATATTGAGCAAGTCACCGGCAGGTACATCATTCAAGGAGAATGAACACTCTCTATGAGGACGTTAACATCTTCCCATCTCCATCCGTTCCACCTTCCGCAGAAAGAGGACGTTCCTTCCGAAAATCTCTGGATAACTCGGCACTTCCCATAAAACCACCCCATCCCCAGTACCTTCCCTGCATTGCAGTAGATTCAAACCTTTCCCTGTAGATCCTCTCTAGAAATCTGCTCCAGGGGGACCACAACGGTTCCTTTCAAGTGATGCCGAGATTTCACTTGCATCTCTCACATGTATGTGGTATCCGATGTTTTAAGAAGTGGACTCTTTATAAATCGGCACGACCAAAGTAGCCTGGGGCGCCGTTTCACTGAAAACACTTCGTCAGTATGCTGGACTAACTGATCTCCCGTTGCTCTAAACACGTTAATTCTCCTTCAAATTCCCACATGACAGTTCGTCCTTGTCTTCATCCAATATTATAGTGAGGCTAAAAGCAAATTGGATAGAACCTCAATTTTGCTTGGGGTTCTCTAACTTCATTTTTCTAACCTCACATGAGGCAACCCTGAATTTCACCTGTCTCAACCCCCCCATCCCTACCCCCCCCCCCCCAGTTGCAAAATTGCACCCGTTCCGTTCTCACCAACAACACCGTCAACACTTGGCCTGTGTACTTTGATCATCATTAGTTTTTTTTTTTGCATATCTTTCATCCATGTTCGATATCCTCACTACATCACCATCATCTCTCCGTTCCCTTCGAATAACTCTCAGTATGAAGAACCGAAAGACACCCGTCCTTCTCTCAGCGATGCGGCCTGTCCCGCTTGGAGTGTTTACTCCAGCTTTTGTGTCTACTCCTCTTGAGTATTGATCAGGACATCTGGAAAAGAGGGAGGCCGAAAACAGGTACTGTTTCCATAGGCGGAGGATCAGTGAGGGAAAACGGTCACTGAAGATGTGGCAACAGATAGCAGGACCGGATTTAGATTGAATGAGAGGCACGAAGCTGTTCATTTGTGAGGACACCGCCCAATACCCCACCACCACCACTAGAGGAAGATGGTCCACCAGAGTGACACCGATGTGCAGCGAGTGGGCCAAATAGATAAGGGGTTGGAAAGCTGTGTGTGTGTGTTTATTATCTTTGCAGTGTAGTGTCGAGTTTATTGGGAAATCACAATTCTGAATGGAGGGCACGGAAAATTCCTGAAAGGTTGTTTAGAGAGTACAGTGCGTGGTGGACAGGGCCTACAACAGTGTAAACAATAATATAACGTGCAGGGCTCTCACTTAACTATTTTCTTCTGTTGTCAGACCGGGCAACCGGACAGCTTTTTATGCCCTAATAACAGTTTTAGGTGGGTCACCTAAGATGGCTCGCATGAAGTGGGCGATATGTGCTAGGACCGAAGTGGTAGTACCATGTCAGGAATTATACTCAAGGAAGCATTCACAATTATTTATGCTTCAATAAAGTCACAAGACTAAACATATCACCAATCAGGACAGGATACCGACCACAATGACATGCAGCAAATTTATAATACAGTATCTCAACTCTTTTTAACATGCAGTGGATGCAATGTCACCTGGTCCCTGTCCTCCTTCCTAAAATCTTGTTTCCAGCTGTACCTCGACAGTAAACTAAAACTAACATTGGTAGGAATTTTTTTTTTTTTTTTTTTTCCGACGGTTCAAATTGCATCACCAAATCTTCACCACTCGTCACTGTTGTATTTCGCTGTTCATGTATTTTGTGTGTTTATGACTATTGTCAGATCAATTTACTCCTGGAGACAGAAAGTTCTATGTATTGTATCGTATTAGTTCGTACTCTGTCTCTGGAACTAAAATAAACCTAAACATTCCAAACCCTTGCCATTCTATAAATTGCGGGACTCTGAATCCCCCATCTAGACACCTCCCCCTTGATAAATTCTTTTCCATCTCAGTCTCTATCACACTCATCATCCCATCTGTCTCCTCACTAGTATGAGTGAGGTGGGCGGTCGAGAGGGTAAGGGGAAGGAAACTGCAATGCTGGCTTCCTACCAAAGTTCGAGTTAACTGAGCGGGCGGCAGCATCTCTGATGGGAAGAAATGGTGTGACGTTTCGGGACGAGACCTTCTAAGCTGAGATCAGGGGATCTGGAGATATACAGAGATAAGCGAAGGTTAAGGTCTGGAAATGAACTTCTCTAATTTTGCACATCAGGACCCAATCGGTATCCATGTCCTCTTGGGATTTTGGGCTCTGAGTCAGCAGGAATCCAATGTCATTTCTTCCTTGATACCCTCTTTTGTGGGAAGGATTACGGCCTTTCGTTTGTCTGAGAGATACAGCGCGGAAAACAGCCCTTCGGCCCACAGAGGTCCATGCGCCAGCAACCCCGCACATCAACAACTATCTGACACACATAGGACAATGTTTCCATTATCAAGCCAATTAGTATAAAACCCGTAGTCTTTGGGTTGGTGGGGAGGAAACCGGAAGAAGGGTAGGATTCGGTGCAGCAGGCAAGTAGGACAAACAGAGGAAATGGTATGCGTTCATTGAAAAGGATTTGAGTATAGAGCAGGAGGTTCGACTGACCAGGCTTGTACAGGTCGTCTGGGTGAGACCACAATGGGTATTGCGTACAGTTTGGTCTCCACACATGAGGAAAGGAAGGACATTATTGCCCTAGAGGGAGTGCAGAGTGCAGGTTCACCAGGACTGATTCTGGGATGTCAGGGGGACGTCTTATGAAGAAAGACTGGACGATTCATTTACTCCTAGAATTTAGGAGATGAGAGGGGGTCTTATAGAAACTTACAAAATATCTTAAGGGGTTGGACAGGCTAGATGCAGGAAGATTGTTCCCGATGTTGGGGAAGTCCAGGACAAGGGGTCACAGCTTAAGGATAAGGGGGAAACCCTTTAAAAACGACAAAGAAGAACCTTCTGCCATCAGAGAGGGGTGAATTCGGAACCTCTCTGCCACTGAGGGTATTGAGGCCAGTCCATTGGCTATATTTAAGAGGGAGTTAGATGTCGCCCTTGGGGCTAAGGGGTCAGGGGGTATGGAAGAGAAGGCAGGTACGGGGAATGGTTAGAGATCAGCCATGATATATTAATGGCGGTGCAGGTCGATGTGCCGAATGGACTCCATCAGCAACTAATTTCTATGTTTCTATGTTTCTATGAGGTGAGAAATCCCCTCGCAGGTACGGGGATGCACGTACAAAACTCAGTACAGACAGCACCCATAGTCAGGATCGAACGGGTATCCAGCGATGCATTCGCTATTAAGCAGCAAACTATACCTCTTCGCACCGTGACCACCCTTCCACTGGAAAGAGAACCTGAAGTTCTCAGTCTGCAATATCTTAACAAAAAGGGGGACGACTTTGATAAAGAATCTATCTCTGGAACCGCATTGTCAGGTCTGTTAATTTCGAGTCTCTGCAGCAGTTGTGGATTAATTGGCGTCACGGTTAACAACACAAGACAGGGCGATAAGAGGCGACAAAACTGTGGAAATACTGCAATGGTGGGTGCACGGTGGTGCACCGGTCGAGTGGAATGCATCCACTGCGCAGAGACCCCCGGGCTCGATCCTGACACGTGCTAGCTCGAGGTGTACATGCGTTGGAAAGTCCCCTGGAGCCCATGTAAATTGTCCCTAGTGTGTGTGGGATAGTGTTAGTATGCGGGGATGACTGGTCGGCACGGACTAGGTGTGTCGAAGGCCCTGTTTCCACACTGTATCTCTAAACTAAACACACTATGTTTTTATCTCTTAAAATATTTTTGCAGAGAATGTATAAAAGGACTGGACAAGCTAGATGCAGGAAAAATGTTCCCAATGTTGGGCGAGTCCAGAACCAGGGGCCGCAGTCTTAGAATAAAGGGGAGGCCATTTAAAACTGAGGTGAGACAAAGCTTTTTCACCCAGAGAGTTGTGAATTTGTGGAATTCCCTGCCACAGAGGGCAATGGAGGCCAAATCACTGGATGGATTTAAGAGAGAGTTAGATGGTGCTCTAGGGACTAGTGGAGTCAAGGGATATGGGGAGAAGGTAGGCATGGGTTACTGATTGGGATGATCGGTCATGATCACAATGAATGGTGGTGCTGGCTCGAAGGGCCGAATGGCCTCCTCCTGCAACTATTGTGTGACGTTAAGCTCAAAGATGGACACAAAATGCTGGAGCAACTAAACATCTCTGGATAAAAGTTTCCTTCTCTCCAGAGATGCTGCCTGTCCCGCTGAGTTACTCCAGCATTTTGTGTCTATCTTCGATGTAAACCAGCATCTGTTGTTCCTTACTGCACATGTTAAGCTCAGTGTTGTTTGCTGCACTTTGTCTGAAACAATCAGCACAGTGATCTTTATCAACTCTCTGTCTCTCTGTAACCACACTTGGGATGTAAATCTCACTGGGAACACATACAAGCAGACTGAACCACATAATGTGTAAACTCTCTACCTAATCCCTTGCATTATTCACATCACAACATCTTCACCTCAACGCAAAACCAAATAACTGGGAATTCTTCATTTTCAAGCTGTTTTCCGGGAAATGATTGCTCTGTATTTAACAAGGGCGGCACGGTGGCGCAGCGGTAGAGTTGCTGCCTCACAGCACCAGACTGGTTACACATGTTGATCAACGCAAAGTTAGTGCCCAGGTTGTGAGAAATTGAAAGGAAGATTCTTGTAAATCACGTGACCTGGAGTCTGACTGGGTAACTTTAACAACATGTTATACTCTGGTCAACATGAGGAGCGACAGACAGGTCCCACCAAGATGCAGCACAGAACGCCACAGGAGATCCTTCTTCCCTGTGGCTATCAAACTGTACAATTCCTCCCCTTTCTGTTGTAGAAACATAGAGACATAGAAACAGCATAATAGGTGCAGGAGGAAGCTATTCGGCCCATTCATTGTGATCATGGCTGATCATTCATAATCAGTAACCCGTGCCTGCCTTCTCCCCATACCCCTTGATTTTGCTGGCCTCTATCTAACTCTCTTTTAAATACATCCAGTGAATCAGCCTCCACTACCTTCTGTGGCAGGGAATTCCACAAATTCACAACTCTCTGGGTGAAAACGTTTTTTTCTCAGCTCAGTTTTAAATGGCCTCCACTTTATTCTTAGACTGTGGCCCCTGGTTCTGGACTCCCCCAACATTGGGAACATTCTTCCTGCATCTGGCCTGTCCAATCTATATTACTAAATCTCTGATCTTGACCGCTTTTGGCCGACTGTGCTGCAATTTCCGAGAGAACGCCACCACTTACGGCCGTCATGTTTGGCCACCTCGCTCAGAGCCCCCCTCCACCGTATGAGTGCGGAGGATTTTTTCCGTCGATGAAAAATGAGAGAGATATTAATGTTTTTATAAAATTCCCCATTCTCTCTGCTGCCCCCGCTGGCGGCAGGGGGAGGGACTATAAAACCAGGAAGTGTCGTGCCTCATTCAGTCTCTGCCAGACCAGGAAGCGAGAAGGTCACGGCTCTCTGAGCTGCGAATAACACTGAAAGCACATCTACTCCACGGTGAGTCCCCTGTAAAGTGGCTGCAGCCCTTTTTAACAAGTTTGTGTTCACAAAATGAATTTTGGTTGTCGGATGCCTGTAGCCCAATTGTTTGCCTCGCGTTTTTTAACAAGTTTGTGTTCACAAAATGAATTTTGGTTGTCGGGTGTCTGCAGCCTAATTGGTAGGAAGCTGCATTTGAATTTGGTGGCCTTGCACCCTGCTTGAAATGGAATGAAACTGCACTTGAATTTGGTGGCCTTGCACCCTGCTGAAAGTGGCATGAAACGGCACTTGATTTTGGTGGCCTTGGATGCACTTGAATTTGGTGGCCTTGCACCCTGCTTGAAGTGGTTGGAAATTGCATTTGAATTCAGTGGCCTTGCACCCTGCTTGAAGTGGAAGGAAACTGCACTTGAATTTGTTGGCCTTGCACCCTGCTTGAAGTGGTAGCAAACTGCACTTGAGTTTGGTGGCCCTGCACCCTATGTCAGATTTATTTGGAATTCCAATTTTTTTGATTTCCTATTTGTCAATTTTTTGTGCCCAATTATTTGGCAGCCAATCAACCGCTGTCTCTAAGGGGGTTGCGTCCAATCACCGGTCAGCTTCCCATAAAATTCCCATCCAATCAACAAATCCTCCCGTTCAAACAGCCGCTGCCTCCAAGGGCATTGTATCCAATCACATAATGCGCTGGTCACTCGATGGCCAATCAGACACAGTCTCCGAGGGGCATTGTGACCAATCTCTGACCAGCTTCCCTTAAAATTCCCGTCCAATCAACAAATCAGTCTCCTCCAGTCCAATCAGCCGCTGTCTCCAGGGTCATTGTGTCCAATCCCATAAGGCGCAGGTCACTCGGTTGCCAATCAGACACAGTCTCCGATCGGCATTGTGACCAATCACCGGCCTGCTTCCCTCACCGAAGCAGACATGGCTCGAGTCAAAACTGAGAGCGATGCAAGAAAGCAGCTATGACATAATACACAATAAACTGTATTACAAATACACAATAACAAAGTTATGCATTATTGTACTCTTACATGAGCGCAATTTAATTCTGAGGCTGTGACCTCTGGTCCTAGACTCTGCCACCAGGGGAAATATCCTCTCCACATCCACGCTATGCCTGTCACTAGGAGGGAGGGGTGTCGTTAATATGAAGTGCTCAGAACTGGGTTCCAGTCCATGCATTGAACATTAAGGGCTGGGTTCAGATTTACGGAGCCAAACAACGTCGTTAATTGTGGTAGTGTTGGCGCTTGCTTGCCGAGGGTGGCACAGCAGTGGCGAAACATCCTTTCTACTTCCACTCTATTCAGGCCTTTCACTATTCGGTAAATTTGTGTCTATCTTTGGTGTAAACCTGCATCTGCAGTTCCTTCCTGCAGATTTCCTCCAGCAGTTTGTTTATAGATAACAGGTGCAGGAGTAGGCCATTCGGCCCTTCGAGACAGCACCACCAATCATGGCTGTTCATCCACAATCAGTACCCCGTTCTTGCCTTCTCCATATCCCTTGACTCCACTATCTTTAAGAGCTCGAAGAGTTCTATCTAACTTATCTATATCTATATTTTGTTCCAACATCCACTGTCTGTTTTTCACTGCAATTTCTCAACTCTGTGGCTTTATCTGAGCTCAAACCACTGTGCGGTACCTGCTAGTTTCCTTTCCTGTGTTGAGACCCTTCTTCTAACTCTCTCTTGAAAACATCCAGAGACTTGGCCTCCACCAAAGATACTGCGTTCTGTGGCAGAGAATTCAACAGATTCACAACTCTCTGGGAGAAAAGGTTTTTCCTCATCTCGGTGACACTCAGGATCAAAGATCCTAGAGGAGCAAGATAGACCACTCCTTCGAAATCCAATGGACTGGCGTGTAGTACGTGACGGAACGCCACGGCCGCCATTTTTCAATGCGACACGCGACTTCCGGTATGCCACCCGCTGTGATCCAAAGCAAAGATTATAGAGCTCCGCTATAATCTTTGATCCAAAGCAAAGATCCTCGAGTATCTTGTAGCGGGAACAGCCCCCTCCTTTGCGTAGTTTCCCTTGCATTGTATTGCTTTAACACACACTGCACAAAATTAAATTTAACGTATACATATTATATATATTTATATGAATGTGTGTCTGTGTGTGAGAGGCAAGTTAGAGATAGTTAAGTTTATTCTCATGGATCAGAAGCAACTTTGATTTAAATAATCACTATTAATTTATTTGTCTTGTAAGATGATATACATAAACCATAAAGGCAATTATATATATAATTATATAGTAATAATATATATATGCATATATATATTTATACACACATATATATACACATACATATATACACACACATATATACACATACATACATACGTATACACATACATATGTACACATACAAATACACACATACATATGGATACATTTATATGCATACATACACACATATAAACATATATATACATACATATATACACACATATACATATACATGCATATATACACATACATGCATATATATACACATACATATATATTTATACATATGATTAACATGTAGAGGAACCAACGAGAGAGCAGGCTATTTTAGACTGGGTATTGAGTAATGAGGAAGGGTTAGTTAGCAATCTTGTTGTACGTGCCCCCTTGGGCAAGAGTGACCATAATATGGTTGAGTTCTTCATTAGGCAGGCAGTGACTAGTGGGGTACCGCAAGGCTCAGTGCTGGGACCCCAGCTATTTACAATATATATTAATGATCTGGATGAGGGAATTGAAGGCAATATCTCCAAGTTTGCGGATGACACTAAGCTGGGGGGCAGTGTTAGCTGTGAGGAGGATGCTAGTAGACTGCAAGGTGACTTGGATAGGCTGGGTGAGTGGGCAAATGTTTGGTAGATGCAGTATAATGTGGATAAATGTGAGGTTATCCATTTTGGTGGCAAAAACAGGAAAGCAGACTATTATCTAAATGGCGGCCGACTAGGAAAAGGGGAGATGCAGCGAGACCTGGGTGTCATGGTACACCAGTCATTGAAAGTAGGCATGCAGGTGCAGCAGGCAGTGAAGAAAGCGAATGGTATGTTAGCTTTCATAGCGAAAGGATTTGAGTATAGGAGCAGGGAGGTTCTACTGCAGTTGTACAGGGTCTTGGTGAGACCACACCTGGAGTATTGCGTACAGTTTTGGTCTCCAAATCTGAGGAAGGACATTATTGCCATAGAGGGAGTGCAGAGAAGGTTCACCAGACTGATTCCTGGGATGTCAGGACTGTCTTATGAAGAAAGACTGGATACACTTGGTTTATACTCTCTTAATTTAGGAGGTTGAGAGGGGATCTTATAGAAACTTACAAAATTCTTAAGGGGTTGGACAGGCTAGATGCAGGAAGATTCCTCCCGATGTTGGGGAAGTCCAGGACAAGGGGTCACAGCTTAAGGATAAGGGGGAAATCCTTTAAAACCGAGATGAGAAGAACCTTTTTCACACAGAGAGTGGTGAATCTCTGGAACTCTCTGCCGCAGAGGGTAGTCGAGGCCAGTTCATTGGCTATATTTAAGAGGGAGTTAGATGTGGCCCTTGTGGCTAAGGGGATCAGAGGGTATGGAGAGAAGGCAGGTACGGGATACTGAGTTGGATGATCAGCCATGATCATATTGAATGGCGGTGCAGGCTCGAAGGGCCGAATGGCCTACTCCTGCACCTAATTTCTATTTTTCTATGTTTCTATTATTTTCCAACGATCAATAGATTTACGATCAGTTCCTGTGGATTGGAGGATAGCTAATGCTATCCCACTTTTCAAGAAAGGAGCGAGAGAGAAAACGGGGAATTACAGACCAGTTAGCCTGACTTTGGTGGTGTGAAAGATGCTGGAGTCAATTATTAAAGATGTAATAATGGGGCATTTGGATAGCAGTAAAAGGATTAGTCCAAGTCAACATGGATTTATGATTTTACAATGCATTTAAGCCTCTCCCATTTTTATGAGATGAATTCCTGGAATATGTAGGAAGTTTATTGTAACCTAGTGCTACTTGCCTGAACAATGGATGATATATCACTTAAATGCAATTGTTTTCAGTTGTGTGGAGAGACCTGTATATTGAAAATGCGTTTTGCCTCTAATATGTCAATTTACCTTAAATGTAGAAGAGCTTATTAAAATCTTCTTACAAAGACCATTAAGTATTTTCTATCTATCCTCTTTTGGACCCAAGGCATAGCAGAGCTGCCAACTCTCACGAAGAGGTAAGAGGTAAGGGAGGGAGAGATGGAAGGGAGGGAGAGAGGGAAGGGAGGGAGATCGCGAAGAAGAGGGGGAGAGAGAGAGAGAGAGAGAGAGAGAGAGAGAGAGAGAGACGAGAGGAGAGAGCGAGAGATCGAGAGGAGGGGAGAGAGAGATCGAGAGAAGAGAGGGAGAAGGGGGGGAGAGGGAGAAGGGGGGAGAGGAGAAGGGGGAGGGGAGAAGGGGAAGGGGGAGGGGGTCAGGGAAGAGGGGGGAGAGGGAGAGGGGGGGAGGGAGGGGGGAGGGGGACAGGGACAAAGGGGAGAGGGAGAAGGGGGAGAGGGAGAGTGGAACGATAGCACATTATAACGCGCAGCCGTCCCATTCCGACCAAAGATTATAGAGCAGAGCTCCACTAGTATCTTTGATTGCGGCCGCCGCCACCGAACCCCCCGACCCACCATTGCACCCAAAGATGATAGAGCAGAGTTGTATAATATTTGATTGCACCCTTCTTCACGGCGGGCTTGTGATCTTTGCTTGTGATGTCTTGTATGTATGTGAGTGTTGTTTGCTATGTCCCTATGTTCGAGGAATATAATGGGTAACAGCCGCCCATTCTCGGACTTGAATCTGAGCTCGAAAAATCTCCTGGTCACTGGACCTAATGTGTCCGCGGGCCATATTGTGGAGACTAATCCCTTACAAAACAAAACCAAAAACGTACAGAAGTGTTAAAATTGTCTTTATTATTGTGGTGAGTAAAGAACTATTAAAAATAAGTCTAATAAACCGACAAACCAGTTTCTAATGTACATTTTCGACGACTGAAAATAATAAAATATATTTCCACCTTTCCCATTGGCCGAATGATGGGCCGTTTTAGAACGATTAGAATACTTGATAGCAGAGCAGTGAGATAAATTTAGATAAGGACGCCATGACCAAAGATCCTATAGCACGACAGAATATCCTGCTAAATGCAATGGACTGGACGTGTAGTACGCTATGGAGGGGATGTATCACCTTTCTTTCCACGCCCATTTTAGCAAACTGAGCCTACCTAACCCGACCCGACTCGACTGTAATCAGTGCGGTGGGCGTTCGGCAACAGTTTGTGTGGGTTAGATTCAATAAATCTGTCAGTTAAAACTTCTTGTCACAGAGATTCTGGTAATTGTCTTTTTTAATGTGTTTTAAATCATTTCATTTTTAAATGGCTCACAAGCAGTGTTTGAGGTGATTTGTAGTAACAGGAACCGACCCGACTCGCAGGGGGATTGACAGGGGGGGACTTTTGTGTGATAGAGGGTTAGATAATAATTCTGTTAGTTCAAATTCTGTGATTCTTGTTAAAGCTTAAAAGTTTATAAACACAAAATACATGAAAATTATATAAATGTATATAACACACACAATTATATATTTCTTCTAATCCAATAATGAACTTTATTTCAGACTAGACAAGGGACATTAAATAAGAAACATTGTAAATAAGAAACATTGTAAACCTCCCTGCAACTTCACACACACTAGCTAGGCCTTATCCCCCCGGCACTCTCTCGCCTGCTCCCTCACTACAATGTCCCCCCTCCTATGCCCCTCTCCTCTCCGCCCCGGGCCCCGCACTCTCTCTGCCCCCGGGCCCCGCACTCCTTCTCCTCGCTGCCCGGGTCCCCACACTCCTTCTCCCCGCTGCCCTGGGCCCCGCACTCCTTCTCCTCGCTGCCCCGGGCCCCACACTCCTTCTCCCCGCTGCCCTGCACTCCTTCTCCTCGCTGCCCCGGGCCCCGCACTCCTTCTCCCCGCTGCTCCGGGCCCCACACTCCTTCTCCCCGCTGCCCCGGGCCCCATACTCCTTCTCCTCGCTGCTCCGGGCCCCACACTCCTTCTCCCCGCTGCCCCGGGCCCCGCACTCTCTCTCCCTGCTGCCCCGGACCCCGCACTCCTTCTCCTCGCTGCCCCGGTCCACACACTCCTTCTCCTCGCCGCCCCCGGACCCCGCACTCTCTCTCCTCGCCGCCCCGGGCCGCGCATCCCTTCTCCCCGCTGCGGATCCAATCTTTGGCCGGAAGCAAGAAAGCGGAGCAAGAAGGTTGCTGAAATGAGTCATAAAATCGCCCATGAATCCGCCCATGAGCGCACTACACGTTTGCGTGAGAGTAACCCATCTTGCTCTGCTATAGGATCTTTGGTTTGTACCTTCTCCCCGTGACCGCGTGGGTTTTCTCCGATATCTCGGTTTCCTCCCAAGCTCCAAAGACGTACAGGTTTGTAGGTTAATTGACTTGGTGTAAGTGTAAACCGCCCCCAGTGTGTGTGATAGTTGTCCGTGCGCGGGGGGACAACTGTATGATAGTTGCCAGTGTGCGGGGATCGCTGGTCGGTGCAGACTCGGTGGGCTGAAGGGCCTATTTCCGCACTGTATCTCTAAACTAAACTAAACTAATAGGCATCACCTCATAAAATCAATGCAGTCAATATCGACTGTAATCATTATCAACCTTTATTACATTGTCAACATATCCACTGGGTTTGTCAAATATGATAAAAGGTTCAGGATTCTCTCAACGTGATTTTCCAGCGTCTGCCGTTGGTTGTTGTTCTTCTGTTATTGTCTGTAATAAATATTTGTTCTGTCCAATGTAACTTGCAATCTTTTCCTAAAGTCTGTTAATATTTTACTCAATCACTGTCTCCAAATGCTTTCCCCGTAACTGCGATTCATCTGAAGATAGACACAAAAGTGCTGGAGTAACTCAGCGGGACGGGCGACGTCTCCGGAGAGAAGGGGTGGGGGGGGAAAAGTCCGAAGAAGAGTCTCGACCCGAAACATCGCCCGTTCCTTCTCTCCAGAGAAGATGCTGACTGTCCCACCAGCACCTTGTGTCCATCTTCGGTTGCAACCAGCATCTGCAGTTCCTTCCTACACACTAAGATTCAACTCTCTGCAGGTTCGCTGACACTTTCATATAACTCTTTTTGAAACATTATTTTGCAGTTTGATAGACCTTTTGCTCGGCCACATATGGGGTTGCAGTGCGCAGTTCTGCTCTCCCAATTAAATGAAGGATGTGGATGTTTTGGAGAGGGTGTGCAGAAGAGATTACTAGGAGGCTGACTCTGCATGATAGCATATTGGTTACAAGGGGAGGTTGAATATACTTGGACCGTTTGGATTTCTGGAAACTCGGAAAGGCTGAGGGGAGACATGAGATGGGAGGACATAGTAGATAGGATAGACCTCGGAACAGCTTTCCCAGGATGGAAATGAAAGACACTGGAGGGCACAGATTTAAGGGGCAAATTGCATTGCACACAGGGTGGATCACTGGATCACTTTTGGGGCTGGTTTAGTTTAGTTTAGAGATACTGTGCGAAAACAGGCCAATCGACCCACCGAGTCATAAGGTCGTAACGTCAAAAGTGATATGAGTAGAATTAGGCCATTCAGCCCATCAAGTCTACTCCGCCATTCAATCATGGCTGATCTACCTCTACATCCTAACCCCATTCTCCTACCTTCTCCTCATAACCTCTGACAACCGTACTAATCAAAACATCTATCTTTCTCTTCCTTAAACATATCGATTGATTTGGGCTCCACAGCCTTATGTCCGCACCGACCAAGGACAATTTTACATTTACACTAAGCCGACAAACAAATATGTTCGTCTTCGGAGTGTGGGAGGAAACCGAATATCTCGGGCAAAAACCCACACAGGTCTCGGGGATATCGTGCAAACGCTGTACAGATCAGCACCCGTAGTCAGGATCGAACTCGACTCTGGCGCTGTGAGGCAGCCACTCTACCGCTGCGCCATCGTGCGGCCGTGGGTGGTGGTGGAGACCCAATTACATTTAAGAGACGGTTACACAGAAAAGCTGGAGAAACTCAGCGGGTGCAGCAGCATCTATGGAGCGAAGGAAATAGGCAACGTTTCGGGCCGAAACCCTTCTTCAGACTGATCGGGGGTGGGGGGGGGGTGGGGACAAGAAAGGGAAAAGGAGGAGTAGCCAGAAGGCTTGAGGGTGGGAGGAGACAGCAGGGGAGCTGAGGAAGGGGAGGAGACAGCAAGGACTAACAGAAATTGGGTGAATTCGATGTTCATGCCCCGGGGGTGTAGAGTCCCCAAACGGAATATGAGGTGCTGTTCCTCCAAGTTCCGGTGCTGCTCGCTGTGGCCATGGAGGAGACCCCAGGACAGAGAGGTCGGAGCGGAGTGGGAGGGGGAGTTGAAGTGCGGAGCCACCGGGAGGTCAGCTTGGTTATTGCGGACCGAGCGGAGGTGTTCGGCGAAACGATCGCCCAACCTCCGCTTGGTCTCACCGATATAGATCTGCTGGCATCTAGAGCAGCGGACGCAATAGATGAGGTTGGAGGAGATGCAGGTAAACCTATTAGGTAGGCATCTGGATATGCAGAGGATGTAGGGTCTTGGGTCGCATGCAGGCAGGATTATTGGTTTAGTTTTTGCATCATGTCCGGCACGGTCGTTGTGGGCTAACGGGTCTGATCCTGTGTTTTACTTTTCTATATCTGTATAAGTGATTCAGAGTTCACGGAATACAGAGAGGCTTTTCAAGCAGCTGTGCATGGATGTCCTTCAATGATATCAAGGTTTGGTCCATCCTTGTAATGTGTGTACCTTCTCCCTGTGACCCCACCCAACACAAATCCATTGATTACATACTTGAAAGGCCCAATATTTAGTTTAGTTTAGTTTAGAGATACACCGCGGAAAGAGACACTTCGGCCCACTGAGTTCGCACCGACTAGCGATAACCCGTACACTAACACTATCCAACACACACTAGGGGCATTTGATAATTAACAATTTACAATTGATAATATCATTACCGTAGCCTCTGCCAAGCCCTGTCCTGGGAGCGGGGCAGCGACGGCCCGGAGCGTTCCCTCCTGCAAGGTTGAGTCACAGTGAACGAAGGCTCCTGATACAGAAAAACAACACTGAATGAAAGTGAGAAGCTGCTGAAGATTAAAATTAACCTGCCTGCAAAAGTAAGTAGCATTAATCGAGTCATATCGAGTAATATCGAGTCGTATCGAGTCATATCTGGTCACATCGAGTCATATCGAGTAATATATTGGGAAGTTATGTGGAGAAGACAAACAGTGAAAATAGTGTTATGAGGGAGAGATAGATCAGCCATGATTAATAGCGGGGTAGACTTGATAGGCCGAATGGCCTAATTTTACTCCTACCACTTATGATATTTGTCTTTGGGATGTGGGAGGAAACCGAGAGATCCCGGAAAATCCTACGCGACAACTGGGAGAAAACGTACAAAATTCCGGGTCAGATAGCACCCGTAATCAGGATCGAACCCTGGTCTCTGGCGCTGTGAGGCAGCACAGCAACTACCGCAGCACCACGGTTTGCCGCCAGGAACGTTTCCAATGCTTGCAAACATTTCTTGGGATCCTGGAAACTGATAGGGTAACAGATGCAGGAAAAATGTTCGCGGTGTTGGGAGAGTCCAAAAACCAGGGGTTTACTGTTTAGGAACCAAGGGGTAGGCCATTTTGGACGGAGAAGCGGATGAGTGAGTAAAAAATGTGTGAAAACGCACACCTCTAGATTCAGAGTCCGGTTTTTCCAGCTGTTATCAGACATCTGAATCGTGCTTCCACAACCAGAGTGCAGTCCTGAACTATCTACCTCAGTGGTGACCCTCGGATTATCCTTGAACCGGACTTTGCTGGCTTTACTTTGCAACTGGACGTTATTTCCCTCATCATAGGTTACACAAAAAAGCTGGAGAAACTCAGCGGGTGCAGCAGCATCTATGGAGCGAAGGAAATAGGCAACGTTTCGGGCCGAAACCCTTCTTCAGACTGATCGGGGGGCGGGGGTGGGTGGGGGACAAGAAAGGGAAAAGGAGGAAGTAGCCAGAAGGCTGGGGGATGGGAGGAGAAAGCAGGGGGGCTGAGGAAGGGGAGGAGACAGCAAGGACTAACAAAATTTGGAGCATTCGATGCTCATGCGCCCGGGGAGTAGACTCCCCAAACGGAATATGAGGTGCTGTTCCTCCAATTTCCGGTGCTGCTCGCTGTGGCAATGGAGGAGACCCAGGACAGAGAGGTCGGAGGCGGAGTGGGAGGGGGAGTTGAAGTGCTGAGCCACCGGGAGGTCAGCTTGGTTATTGCGGACCGAGCGGAGGTGTTCGGCGAAACGATCGCCCAACCTCCGAATATTTCTGCACTGATCAGTTCCAGTTCCTCAAGATCCCAGGATAAAAACAAACAAAGTAAATGAGAAAACATCAAAGATGGTTGATTTAACATTTCCCATTTACCATTTTCTCATCATATATCGGTACACTACACATGGCTCGATTGCAATCATGTTTAGTCTTTCCGCTGCCCGGGTAGCACACAGCACAAGTGTTTCACTGTACCTCGATAGACGTGACAATAAACTAAACTGTAACTGTAATATTCGTCACACCTCTGCAATGGGAAAGATTATGTACATTCACCCTGTCTATATCTCTCAAGATTTTATTCAACTTTGTAGGATTAGCCCCGGTCCTCTACGGTTCAAGGAATGATCGCACATCCTGCTCGATCTCCCCCTAAAATGTCGCAAATATTCCTGCACTGATCAGTTCCAGTTCCTCAAGATCCCAGGATAAAAATAAATAAAGTAAATGAGAAAACATCAAAGATTCTTGTTTTAACATTTGATTCCGAGCTAATCTCGAGCACCAGATCAGAATCCAACTTCTTCAGGTCCTAACAAGAAACATCACCTATTCCTTTTCTCCAGAGATGCTGCCCGACCCGGTGAGTTACTCCAGCACTTTCTGTCTATCTTCGATTTAACCGGCATCTACAGTGGCCTTCCCACACACAAGAATCGAACTATGGTTTGCAAGTATTCAGCAAGGAACACGGCGTTGTGAAGTGGGTGAAGGTATACAAGTGGAAGAGGGAACGTGTGAGATTGTCTGACCCATAAAACACTGGTAATTAAACCCAGCCTGAAAAACATGGACAAGAACAACAACCTGTACGAACCGCTGTGTGGCTGATGAATGTAATGGGAATGGTTACTGAAATCCCCATTCGATTCCATGTGCGGCCAACTCAGCAACACAAACGAGATGGAAAAAGAGAACTCACAGTTTAAAGTTAGTGGAGAGTCTGAGAGATGAATGTAACGTTTCATTACATTAACAACAATTGCATCATCTGCTTGTTTAAAGTTCCATGACTAATGTTAGTCATTGGACAAACTAATTGAATCATTGGAGATTTATGTCTGGTACAAATATAGGATTGGATTCACGTTGCTTGATCTGACTGTGGATCTGAGCACCGCCTCCAGCAGCATCGACTCTCTGGGAGAGAGAGATGAGTAGACCAATCCTTGTACAAATTAAGGCCGTTTTCTACCCTGTTCTCGTGGCGTTCGGGGTTCCAGGTGAGTTCTGTTATCGCTTGCCAATGTGACTTCGTCTTTTTGAGATTTCACCCTCTTGTTCATTCGCGGCCTGTTTGTTTTCACAAGGTTTTTTAACTGTCTCAGTGACTATGAGTAGCTGAGCTGAGGGGAGGGTTCCCCATCATGGGTCAGAGTAAGAAAACGAGAACGTGAGGTTAGAGACCAACTGTGATTAACTGGTTGTCGAGCAGATCTCCCCCCGCCTGTCCGCTGTCCGCTGATCCCACGCTCAATGGTTCTTGCTTTCTGACCAGTAAGGGAATGGGCTACAGCGGGAAATGCGCCGCCCACTCCCAGTCTCCCCGTATTTCCCTGACAGTCAATGGGTAAACAAAATAGAGAACAGTGAGCTGGATTTTCTTATCGAGATATATCCAAGTCCGTAGACTGACTACCCAACCACAACGGGTGTATATTACCTCTATACAACGTTCACAACACAAGAAAAATACTTTAAAGAGATACAAAGAGCGGGAGTATACAGAGGGTTAGGCAGCATCGCAGGGAGAGCATGGATAAGTGGCGTTTAAAGGTCGGGACCTTTCTTCAGTCTCTGAGAGTCAGAGTCACATCAGTTCCTGTGTCTACGTTCTTCCACGGCAAAATAGTTGTTTAGTTCTCACCACTTCATGACAGGAGATTCCATGCTATTAAACATCCCCACCGATTATGATGGATAGAAACATTTTGTGCCTCGGGTTAGTTCGTGGCGGGAGCGGCTTCCAGCAGCTGCGGTGCGGGGACAGTGCGAGAGATTTTATTTCACAACGCGGATAAGGTTGCAAATTAATGGAGAGTACCAAAACATTTTTTAAAAGGCATTCGGACAGGTAACCACTATAACCATATGACACACCTCTACAGCACGGAAACAGGCTCCATCTCGGCCCTACAAGTAAGTCCGTGCCAAACAAATTTTTTTCCCCTTAGCTCACCTGCCTGCAATCATACCATAACCCCCTTTCCTTGGCTCATCATATGCCTATCCAATTATTTTTTTAAGTTGATACCAAATGAACCTGCCTCCGACCACTTCCACTGGAAGCTCATTCCACACTCGCTACCACTCTCTGATGTAAAGAAGTTCCCCCTCATATTACCCCATAAACTTCTGTCCCCGAATTCGGAGAAGTCATTTCCGCCAATTTGTGTTGAATCCTCCCTATTCTCAAAGGGAAAAGCTTGTCCACATCAACTCTGGTCTATCCCTCTCATCATTTTAAAGACCTCTATCAAGTCCCCCCCTGAACCTTCTGCGCTCCAAAGAATAAAGCAATAAATTGTTCAAACCTTTCTCTGTAACTTAGTTGCTGAAACCCAGGCAGCATTCTAGTACAATATCCTCTGTACTCTCTCTATTTGTTGACATCGTTCCTATAATTAGGCGACCAAAATTGTACACCATACTCCAGAATTGGCATCACCAATGCATTGTACATTTTTAATTACACATCCCAACACATCACAATCAGTCCTTGTGTCTACGTTCTTCCACGGCAAAAATACGTGTTTAGTTCTCACCAACTCGTGACCTGAGATTTCCTGCTATTAAGCACCCCCGCATTATGATGGAAGCAACATTTGTGCTCGGGTGTTCGTGGCGGGAGGCTTCCAGCAGCTGCCGGGCGGGGACAGACGGCGGGAGATGTTTAGTTACCCCAAAGATGATTAAGGTGGCAAACGGATTAAGGTTGTGGTAAATGGAGAGTTACCACAACATTAAAAAAGGCATTCGGCCAGGTAGGTGAGAATAGGAACAAGGTTTTGGAACCGAAATTATGGGCCAAAGGCAGACAGGTGGAATTTGTGTAGATGGGCAAAGTAGGGCCGAACCGAAGGGTATTTCATGATGGTCAGTGCGGTACGAACTAGCATACTTGTAGCGGCTCCTCTGAAGAGGACTCCGTCAGCCGTCTAGGTGTATTGGCTAACAGCGGATAGCAGATGCATTTTCTTAAATTCGAGAA